>NW_022631102.1:3873790-3914090 GCF_010015895.1 Lontra canadensis
GCCCTCTTCAGACCAGGGTCCTTTAAACCGCCCAAAGGCTCGCCAGGTTCCGGGGGGGCTGGGAGGGCCCGGGGTCAGTCGCTCCTCCAGGGGGTCCACGCGGGTATTTACTCAGGGCGGGGCACCGCTGGGCCTGACCGCCTCTCTGACCCCCGAGGGGCTGGGCACCGCCGCGGGAGGGGAGTGCGGCGTGCGTGTGTGTGCGCGGCGTGCGCACTCGCGTGTGTTCGTGCGGCGGGGCGCACGCGGGGCACACCCGCGGCTGGCCCGCTGGGGCTCGGTTTCCCGCGCTCAGCGCCGCGGCCCGGCCCGCCGCCGCGTGTCGTTGCAGCGCGCTGCAGGAGCAGAAGGGCGAGCTGCGCAAGCGGCTGTCCTACACCACGCACAAGCTCGAGAAGCTCGAGACCGAGTTCGACTCCACGCGCCACTACCTGGAGATCGAGCTGCGGCGCGCGCAGGAGGAGCTGGAGAAGGTTACGGAGAAGCTGCGCAGGTACGGGCGGGGCCTGGGAGGGGCGGGGCCTGGGAGGGGCGGGGCCCGGCAGCGGGGGGCGGGGCCCGGAGTTAGCAGGCGCCTCCGGGGAGCCCTGCTGGCTCCGGAGGGACGGGCCCCCGGCCCCGTTCACCGCTGCCAAGCCCGGGGCTCGGTGAGAGCAGGCTCCTTTTCTGAAGTCGCACTTTGTGCCCAGAGCGGCTGGGTCGGGCGGGACTGGACTCCGGGTCTAGCTACCGCCGGACAGGCTCTTCCCAGGCACCTCTCCCTCGTCTGTCTGTTCATTCCTCAGTTAATCTTGGGGGATGGGGGGCAGCAGCATGACGCACGCGCAGCCACCTGCAGGCCCCTCCCCCCGCCGGCCTTCCGGGTCCCCACCCACTGGCCCCTGGGTCTCTGAGAGGAAAAACGATGTCTAGCCCCGGAGATGGGCCAGTGGTCCGGACCGTTCCCTTGAGCAGCATGGCGGCAAGTATTGGGCCAGGTGTGCCGAAACCAAACTTTTCTAAAAACTTGGTTCATCATGTTGAAGACATTTTCCTAAAAAAGTATTACACACTCTCCAGCCTTTAGGAAGATAGCAAAGAGAATGCGGAGTTTGCCCTTGGCTCCATTTATTCTAAACGTTGATAGGGCCTATAGGCTGGGGCTGTCCCGGGGAAGGGGTTTGCCAGGAGGGCTGTTTGTCCGTCCCTGAACATCCCCCTGCTCCATCTAGTCGCGAGGGAACAAAGTTTAGGCCGTTCAGTCGGACCTCTGTTAAGGTCTCTCCTCGGCCACTTACTGCTTCAAGCCCCTCCAGCCTCAGTTTCCCCATTGGTAAGACTGGGCGGGGGGCCCACAGTGACCCTCCACCCAGGCTGTCAAGAGGGGGGACACTCTCCCAAATTCCCTTCCACCCTCACACTATATGCCATGGTGGGAACACGGCCCCTGATCCCCACCCAACACCTCGAGGCCGAGTAAGTAAATGTGAGTGAAGGGGGTGTGAGCAAGGACAGGACAGAGCCACTTGTGGGTACAGGCCTTCCCTTCCCATCCCAGGCGTCCTCGTCCCTGGCCCAGGAGAGCCCTCCGCACAGTAGCTTTCTGCTGTGCACAGAAGTGCAGGCACACCCGGGTGGGAGCAGTGGGGGGCAGGCGTAGGCAGCCTGTGCTCAGCCCTGCTCTGCCCAACGGGCTGGGGGGCCGCAGGGGTCACGGGTGGCCCGGCCTGGCACCGTAGCGACCGCATTGTTCCAGGATTCAGAGCAACTACATGGCGCTGCAGAGGATCAACCAGGAGCTGGAGGACAAGCTGTACCGCATGGTGAGGGCCCCCCGCCGGCCGCCCTGGGCCCCACCCCAGCGTGCCCCTCTCGGAACCCTGGTGGCAAGCCACCAGCCAGGCTGTCATCCCCTCGCCTGTGCAGGAGCTGCTCACAGCGCTTGTTTCCTGGCCTCCACCCCCCAAGCCCCATCCCCAGGACCAGTCCCAACCCTTTTTGCAATGCACGCACGGGTGGGTGCTCTCGGGAGTAGGAAGTCGTGGGGTTCCAAGCTGCCCCGTGAGCCTCCTATGTGAGTGGGGCTGTGGGAAGGACGTGAGCTGGGGACAGTGACCCCGCTTTAGCAGTTGGCCTGGAGACCCAGACCTGGCGGGACAGAGGCCTGAGTTCGGGCCCTGGGTGAGCCAGAATGATGTTCGAACCCAACTGTGCCTCCTGTGGGGACACCCCATCTTACGGTAAAGAATAAAGGGGAAAGTGCCGCCCCTCCGGGAGACGCTCCCACCATCTGCAAGTGCGGCCTCTTTTTTGTGTTGATCGGGCTGTTGGGACCTCAGTTTGGAAGAGAAGGGGACAATGGCAGAGGCGTCCCGGTCCTGTATGGCTGGTGTGGGGGGGAGGGGCCGGCAGGCTCTTGCACCTTCCCTCACCAAGAGGACTTCCAGCTCTTTCTAGTAAGTTACGGGCTTGTTTTGTTTCTGAAAATCAGAAATGGGTGTTCGACCTGCTGTCTTAGAGTGCTGTCAGAGCCGAGACAGCTCGGCCTGGGACCCTGGACAGGGCCCTTCCCTTTCTGAGCTCAGGTGGAGGCTGAACGAGGACAGGTTCAAGGCAGGAACGGGTGTGGTGCAGGGCCAGGGGCCAGGCTTTGTGCTGAGGGCAGACTCCCCTCAGACCCAGGAGGAGGGATTACTGTCCCCGTGGTGTGGGTGAGCAGGAGGCTTAGGGAGGCAGTGACTTGCCCAAGGCCGTCTGGCTCGGTAGTGGTGGGAGCACAGGTGAATTCGAACCTGGTGGTCTGTGCTCCTACTCCCACCTTCCTTGGCCTTGCAAACCCCTCATCATTATCAACTGCAGGAGGCACCCAGGACACCTATGGAGCAACTGGGCTCGAGGCCCAGGCCTTGGCTGACCGTTGACCAGCTCCTTCCCATACCCCCCACCCCTCGTCCCAGGGCCAGCACTATGAGGAAGAGAAGCGAGCACTGAGCCACGAGATTGTTGCCCTCAACAGCCACCTGCTGGAGGCCAAGGTGACCATCGACAAGCTGTCGGAGGACAATGTGAGTGTTGGACCACCATGACTCCTGGGGCCCCAGGCCCTGTGGCCTCCAGGCTTCAGGGGCTGGCATGCAAGGTGGGAGAACAGGGCAGTGGGGGAAGGACAAGGCTACCTCCCAGCAGAGATATACTGCCAAGGGTATTCAGGAAGAGACCCTCTGCTGGAAGGAAACGGGGCTCAAGGGAGCAACCACTGGGCCATATTATTCCATTCAGGGAGGGGCGTCCTGACCCCAGGTTTGGGGCGTGCTCATTCCTGCCCCAGACAGCCTTCGTGAGCCTCAGAGCCATGTGGCTGCCCTGATATCAAGGGCCCGGTGAGATGGGCCCAGGCCCACTCGGAGGACACCTGACAGCTGACCACACATTCACTAAGGAGTGTCTGCTTCCTGCCTGGACCTTCGAGGTGGTGAGATTACAGTGTGAAGGACACAGACAAAAACTCTCCCTACCCACGTGCAGTTTGCGCCTGAGCAGGGGAGGCAGCAAACAAGATGACACGCAAGCCATGTAGAGTGTTGTGAGTGCTCACTGCCACCGGGAAAACAATGCAGCAAGCGGTGCTAGGGAGTCTGTTGGATGCTTCTAGAAGATGCTGCTAGATCAAGACCTGAGAGTGGCCAGAGAGCTGGCCACGGGCACCCTGGGGAAGAGCCTTCCTGCGGGTGGAAAGAACCAGTGTGGCAGAGGACGCCCCTGCAAGAACAGCGGAGGGAGCTCCAGGGGGGTGGGGGTCCCAGGCTCTGAGGTCAAAAACAGAACAGGAGGCCACACCATGCAGGCTTCTCTAGGAATCTCGGTTTTTGGTTTTTTTTTTTAAGATTTTATTTATTCATTTGACAGAGATCACAAGTAGGCAGAAAGGCAGGCAGAGAGAGAGGGGGAAGCAAGCTTCCCGCTGAGCAGAGAGCCCGATGTGGGGCTTGATCCCAGGGCCCTGGGATCATGACCTGAGCCGAAGGCAGAGGCTTAACCCACGGAGCCCCCCAGGCACCCCTCTTGGTTTTATTCTGAATGAAGTAGGGAGCCATGGAAGTTTCTTGAACAGAGGAGTAACATGACTAAGACCTATGCTTTTCTGGGCTCACTGAGAAAAGACAGTGGTGACAAGGTCCGCAGCAGAAGGCTCAAGGAGGTGGCTGTGGCAACAGTCCAGGCTGACAGTGGCTCGGCCAGGATGACACCCATGGAGTGGGGATAAGGGCTCAGGTTCTGGTTCTGGTTCAAAGATGGAACCCACTGCATTAACAGAGATTTTGGACGTGGGGTGTGGGGGAATAGAAGGGCCTAGCCCAACTGCAGGGTTCAGAGCCCGAAGGAAAGAAGTGACCTGCTGTCTCCTGGGGGGCCGCCTGGGGAGGAGCAGGAATGGGGCTGGACGGGGCACGCTTGGATGGCAGAGATGAGGGTAGAGATGCGGTGAGATGGCCGAGGAGTGTGGGCAGAGGAGGGGGAGGCCCTTCATGGGGCCTGGGGCCGTGCTGCAAGTCTACAGTGGGTGTGCTGGCCGACCCAAGCTGGCCAGCCAGTGCGCACAGCCCTCTGAGGCCAGGGCCAGCCGGAGGCCTCTCGAGGGACGGGGGCATCCAGTCTCTGCTCTCGGCCAACTGTGTCCTTCCCAGGGGACTCAAGGAGACATTGAGGAGACTGGGGACCCCTTGTCTCTCCACTTTGCAGGCCAAGCTGGGGGCATGAGCTCAGCACAGACGGTGGAGGTGGGGGAGCCTCCAGGAATGGGGTACGGCGTGGGGGGCAGTGGGACCCATGCCTTCCACAACCTGTCCGAGCTGCAGGATACCTGGTCCCGGCTGAGCTGAGACCGGGGGAGCCGGCAGATCTCAGGGCCTGTTGGTGGACCCCGGCTTCCCGTGAGGGAACCCTCCTCATGGTGGAGGGCCTCCAGGGCGGGGGACAGGACTGAAAGGCCCGACCGCAGGCACATGCAACAAAGATGAAAGCAGAGCCTCGCCAATCCTACTGTTTGCATCTGTTTTCAGCTCCGGAGGCTGAGCCGGTCCCGGCCCCACCTCGGGTCATACAGGCCCTCTGCCCCACCTTGGCCTGCCCCTCGCCCAGCCCGGCAGCCACCCCCATAAGCAGGCCACACTTCAGGACGGGGGTTGTGGAGCCAGTCCGAGACGCGGGGAGGCAGGGGCTGCAGGCACATTCCTTACCACCGGCTGGTGCCAGCCCTCTCTGCTGAGGCCCACAGGGGGCGGGGGGACAGGACAGCCATGCTCTCCACGCCCGGGGTCTCTGGGAATTCAGGGGCCACTGGAGGCCCTTCTTCCATACGGCCTCCTCCTTGTGGGAGGTTCCCGTCTGCGGCGGCCGCGGAAGGGCCTGGCAGGGCCCCGGACCAGGGGCAAGCCTGCACCAGATGGCCTCCCTTGTCTTCCAGGAGCTCTACAGGAAGGACTGCAACCTAGCGGCCCAGCTGCTGCAGTGCGGCCAGAGCTACGGCAGGGTCCATAAGGTGTCCGAGGTAACGCCAGCCCTGCCCCCGTGAGGCTGCCCTCGCCCCCCAGGACGCCTTGGGGCTCCAGTCCTACAGGCCCCACCCCAAGGCCACTTCTCCCCTTTGAGGGGAAGGCGCCACGTAAGCCTGAGCCCGTCCTCCTCTGTACTGCAAGGATGCTGGCCTTTCTGAACGTGGTGCAAGGCCCCCCCAACCCCAACGCCTCCTCACCCAGTTTGGACGGCCTCCCCATTCCCCGTGCTTGCCTCTGGGGGCTGCTCCTTGACCCTGCTCCAAGCTCCCTGTCCACAGAGCACTGATGGGGCAAAGCGACCCCCGTTTGAGCCTCATAGAAACTCTAGGCTTTGGTTTAGGCACCATTACTGACAGTGGCCATTTCAGAGACGAGAAAACTGGTTTCACATGGAGTGACTAAGCCAAGGCCCCAGGACCCACCCCCCGCCCCCGCCAGGCTGCCCCAGGTTCACGCACTGCCCTCACCCTGGCCTCGACCCGTGTACCCTCTCCCCTGGGCCTGGGCCGCACCGAAGACACTCACAAAATGGATCAAACAGTAGCAGGACGGCCCCACGATGGACCAGGTGCTCGTGCAGAAGCCGCGGGGCACCTGGCCCCGAGTCTGTGCTGCATCTGAGTCTGTCTTGTTCAGGAGCACCCAGGCCTTATGACCTGGTAGGGGGTACCCCCGACAGACCTTAGGGCCGGGAGAGCAAGCGGGCCCCTCAGTAGGAAGAGATGAAGGGGGCTACAACCCCAAGAAGGGCCCCAGTCAGACCCTGGTTCCACCTTCTGGGCTCCTTGGAGCCCAGCTATTGTAGGCTGGAGAGACAGAGGTGACCAGGGGGTCCTTGGGCGAGTTTCAGGAACCTTCCCCAGGAGCCGGTGCCATCCAGAGTCCTGGGTGCTAGCCCTAGCGGTGTAGTTTGAGAAGCCGTGGCCGGGTCCCTCTTCTGTCTGTGCATCTGTTGGTCACGGCCACAGTGACAGGTGCCAGGCTGACTGCTACCCCTGTCCCTGCCCTCCCCTCCCCACACCTGACCTGTTCTAGCTGCCCTCCGACTTCCAGGAGCGCGTGAGCCTGCACATGGAGAAGCACGGCTGCAGCCTGCCCTCCCCGCTCTGCCACCCGGCCTATGCCGACAGCGTCCCTACCTGCGTCATTGCCAAGGTGCTGGAGAAGCCCGACCCCACCAGCCTATCCTCCCGCCTGTCTGACGCCTCAGCCCGAGACCTGGCCTTCCGGGATGGGGCGGAGAAGCAGGGCCCACGGCCCCCCTACAAGGGGGACATCTACTGCAGCGACACAGCCCTCTACTGCCCCGAGGAGCGGCGCCGCACCCGGCGGCCCAGTGTGGACGCGCCCGTGACCGACGTGGGTTTCCTGAGGGCCCAGAACTCCACCGACAGCGCGGCCGAGGAGGAGGAGGAGGTCGAGGCGGCCGCCTTCCCCGCAGGCTTCCGGCACGAGGCCTTCCCAGGCTACGCGGGCTCGCTGCCCACGTCCAGCTCTTACTCGAGCTTCAGCGCCGCGTCGGAGGAGAAGGAGCACGCCCAGGCCGGCACGCTCACGGCCTCGCAGCAGGCCGTCTACCTGAACAGCCGCGACGAGCTCTTTGACCGCAAGCCGCCCGCCGCTGCCTACGAGGGCAGCCCGCGCTTTGCCAAGGCCACGGCCAGCGTGGCAGCGCCGCTCGAGGCTGAGGTGGCCCCGGGGTTTGCGCGGACCATGTCCCCATACCCAGCCGAGCCCTTCCGCTTCCCGGCCTCCCCGGGCCCCCGGCAGGCCCTGATGCCCCCAAACCTGTGGAGCCTGCGGGCCACGCCGGGGGCAGCCCGACTGGCTGGGGAGGACGTGCGGGGCCAGTGGCGCCCTCTGAGCGTGGAGGACGTTGGCGCCTACTCCTTCCCGGCCACCACCGCCGGTCGCGCCTCGCCCTGCAGCTTCTCGGAACGCTACTACGGCAGTGGGGGCAGCCCGGGCAAGAAGGCCGAGGGCCGAGCCAGCCCCCTCTATGCCACCTACAAGGCCGACAGCTTCTCGGAGGGCGACGACCTCTCCCAGGGCCACCTGGCAGAGCCCCGCTTCCTCCGGGCCAGCGGCGACCTGAGCCTGAGCCCCGGCCGTGCGGCTGACCCGCTGCCTGGCTACGCGCCCAGCCAGGGGGACGCGGAGAGGCTCGGGGTGCAGCTGTGCGGGGCGGGCGGCAGCCCCGACCCTGAGCACAGCCCCCACAGTTCCAGGGACTCCCTGGAGCCCAGCTCCATGGAAGCCTCCCCGGAGATGCACCCCGCTGCCCGCCTCAGCCCGCAGCCGGCCTTCCCGCGGACTGGTGGCTCGGGGCTCAGCCGCAAGGACAGCCTCACGAAAGCGCAGCTCTACGGAACCTTGCTCAACTGAGCGCCTGCCTGCAGGCCGCGGCCACGGGGCCGCCCCCCTCCCACCCATCCTGGGCCCCAGAGGGCACAGCTCGCCTCTCCCCAGACACCTGTCCTCCCCAGCCCCCGCCAACCAGCACCCTCTCTTCCACCCAACCCAGTCGAGCCTGAGAGGAGGACCCCTCCCACACCATCTTGTCCATCCCAGCCCCACCACGGTGGAATGTTTTTCACGCCCCAACATCCTTCCCCACCTGAGATGAGCATTCCCCCCTTTTATAAAGTGAAACTATTTTTATAGAGAAAAAGGGTCTTTCTTAACGCACTTGGCCTCCAGCTCCCTGGATGGCAGCCTTGGCGTTTTCAACACAAAGCTCCTTTATTTTTCGGGGGAGGACAAGTAGGGCCTGCCCCTGGGGAAGGACGGGGTCTTGTGGAGACACCCCCAGTGAGCCGGTGACAAGGGAACCCGAAACTCTGTCCACGAAGAGGGGAACTGGAATGGGTGGAGGGATGTGAAATGTTTTTAAACTGTTTTCGCCGTGTGACCAACACACCACCCCAGCTCTCCCATGGTCCGTAGTCCCGAGTGGGGCCGGTGCTCGTCCCCCAGTGTCCCGCTCCCCGGCACCACCTCGCTCTACCTCAGACGTAATGAGGCCCTCGACTCCTGGCGTCTGTGGCTCGCTTTCCTGTCGTCTGCGATGCATGCCCGGTCTGTTAGTACTGTACTTCTGTTCATTAATAAAAGACATTGGTGGAAAGAACCGGGCTCCGGGTTGTTTCTTCTCCCCACCGCCTTCTGACCACAGAGACCCAGCATCTTGGGCAGCATCCAAGCGCCTCCACGGTCTGACCCTGCTGGGCCTTCTCGCCCTTTCTAGGATGGGCCTTCTCTCTTCCCCTCCCTGCTGCCCCCTGCCCGCCGCCCTCTCTCACGTCTCAGATTTGGCTTCTGCAGGGAGGTCCCCGAGGCTCTCCTTCAGAGCAGCTCTCACTTCTCTGAAACGTCTTTGTTTGGCCCCACTGTGAAGGGTGTTCTCACTGCGGAGTGGGGGGAGCGGGGGGCTCTTCCTCCCCAACACACACACACACACACACACACACACACACACACACACACACGGAGATGCCATCTGCGCAGTCCCCGGCCTCCTGTTGGTGTGGGGATGTCCGTCCGTCCGTCCGTCATCCATCCGTGGGGAGTTGTCCTCAGACGACTGCCTGCCCTCTGCTCTCCGGCCCCTTCGGAACGTCTCTCCGGTTGTCTGCAGGTCCTGAGGCGCATCGTCGTGCATTTGTCCTTCCTGGGGGTTCACAGGAGTCCTGTATCTGCGGGTTGGTGTATTTCACCAGTTCTGGAAAATGCTCAACTTTAATTTTTTGTTTCCTCTCTCTTCCTGGGACTGCCTTAGACCCCTGGCAGCCCCTCCCACGGCACCCTCTGGGCACACTGCCCTCCCCGCTGCGTGTCCTGCACTGGGGGTTCCCCGAGCTCAGCCCCCGTGGTTTGCCTTCCTTCGCACACATTCTGCTTTGTCCACGCCCAACACAGCCACTGCATTTGTAGTTTTCCGTGAATCTGTCCTACATGTTCGGTTGTCTCGCAAACCTACACTACCCACCCCCCCGCCCGGCGTCCTGTTCCCTGGAGATCGTTTCTCGCTTTTGCCTTTTGTTTCCTTAAACACCTGGGCCCAGCCGGGTCGGACTGGGCCTGGCACTTCCCTCACGGGTTCTCTTGGTTCCTGCTCTTGCTGTCCCTTTCTTCATGAGCCTGGTTATCTCAGACGCACGCTCATCCCTGTCCTCGAAAATCTACTTGGAGGTTCTGCAAAGCCTACGGTGGAGGCCAGTCCTCACAGGGTCTGTTCCAAGGGCATGGACCCTTCCTGCTGGACACCAGCCAGCTCCAGGTGCTGGCCTTGCAGTGACCTGGCTCACCCTGCAGTGTAGACCCAGGGTGGGTCTGCCTCTTGCCAGGGGACTCCAAGGAGGGTGGGCATCAGCAGGGGCTCCCAGCATCCCTGCACTTGACCTGCCTCTGCAGGAGAGCCCAGCGCCGGCCCAACCACCCTGCCCAGGAGCTGTGCCCCAGGAAGCCGTCTCCTCCAGCCAGAGGGAACGGGGAGAGGCGTGGGAGTCGGCTCCCCTCTGGGGGCCCAGTTTCCTCATGGGCAGACAGGAAGCGACCCTGAATGAGCTGGGGAGCAACTGGAAGGGTGCAAAGAGAAGCATGTGGCCCCTGACACCCAGCAGACCCTCAGAGGTGTTCCCAGAGAGGAACCCGCATCTAATCAGCCCCACACGTTGGCTGTGTGAATGGGGGTGGGGCTGCCTCTTCCGGCCTCCGCTTTCCCTCCTCCAGGTGATCACAGTCCTGCCCGGCTCTCTCGATCCTCAGGGCCAATGGACTCAGAAGTGTCAGGCCCTGGGTAGCAGGGCTGGGGACCCTGCGGCTTTGCAGACTGGGCCGAGGGCCCTCTCAGATTTGGGGCTTTAGCCTCCACATGGTCACCCAGGCATCCTACAGACCTCCCAGAGCTGCCCTGCCATGGCCTCCAAAACCATCCACAGTCGGAGCCCAGAGGGGGTCTTGTTTCCAGAGGGCCTGCTCGGGACTGGGTGGGAGCAGTGACTTCTTTGGCCAAGAGCCAGGTAGCCTACAAAGATGGGCTGACCTGGCCACACAGAGCAAGGAGGTGGGGTGTCTGGAGTTCCATCACGTGATTTTGAGCAGGGTCAAGTTGACACCACCATGAGTGGGGGCTGGCATGGGATGCTATGGTCCCAAACCACTTCTTGAGGGGCTGAGCTGAAAAAACTTGGTTTTCGCTCAAATCCCCCTGGCTCCAAACCAGCTCCGCAGGACCTTGGGTCTCAGGAGTGCAGGTGGCTCTGGTCAGTGACTCTCAGAAACCCCCTCAGTGGGGACTTGGAGCGTCCCTCCTCTTCCTGATAATGGGGCTGGCGGGCACCCGCCCTGTGCTGGCCACGGGGTCCCTGCTCTGACCACAACGAGCTCAGAGGTCGGGGGGAGGCAGATGGTTTGACTCTAGGCCCAAGGCTTCAATAATACAGAGCCATGCAGAGAGGCGAAGGTCCCTCCTGCTCCAGCGGGTAGAAAGCAAACCTCCAGGAGGACGCTCATGCCAGGTACTGAAGGATGAAGAAGTTGTCAGCGGGCATTTCAGACAAAGGGAAGAGCCTGTGATATGTGGTATGTGATCGCTGGGGAGTTCCAGAAATGTCTCTATGCTTCCATGTGCCTGCCTGAGAGTTCAGCCTGGGGGCCACCAGTTTCCCTCTCCATCTGTCCTGGGATGTTCTGCTAGATGGGAACTTTTGGGCTATGGTGAGGCCTTGCCCTCTACTTTCTTAGCCCCATCTACCCCGGCAGCCAGCCAGGCTGCAGAGTGGGGTTCCTTCCTCTCGCCCCTGGCCCACCACCACCCGTGCATCTACCACACTCCCGCCAAGTTGTGCATACTTCTCCACCCCCAGCCAGGGCAGCGCTGGGCTGGCTCTGCCACTTGCTCGCCATGTGACCTTGGGCCAGTCTCCCCTTCTGCAGCCCAGGGACATTAGGAGATGCCCAGGGGTCTCCATGATCGCTGGCTGTCCCGGTTCACGGGGAGCCACAGGAGAGGCTGGAGAGAGGGAAAGAGCACACGCTTCAGAGTCCCGACAGTGTCTCAAGCAGCAGTACGCTCCACTGGACAGCAGAGCCGGGCCCCCTGGGCGGAGGGGGTGTGGCTTCGAGCATCGCCTCCGGCCGGCAGCACACACGGCCACACACGCCGGCACCTCTGGAGGAAATTGCTCTTCTCCCAAGAACGCTTCAGGTCTGTGTCCCGGAGTACGGGTGAGGGTACAAGGAAGCACTCAGCCCCGGGAAGGAGGGTGGAAGGCACGGCCCACGCTTCTTTTCATTCCAGCTCCACACTGTCTAAATTTAGCTCCCTTATTTTAAAATTGCAAATGATGAACTCCCCAACACCTTGCAGAGGATCCGAGCGAGCCTCTAAGAAGGCTCTCTGGAAGACGGCGTTCAGAGAAGGCGATAAAGGCACGGAGTATACCTGCCATTCTTTCCCAATAAAATAACCTACAAAAGTTGCAGGGGCTGCTGGCAGCTGGCACCCGCAGGCACGGAGTTGAGGCATCAAGTCCACAGAGGAGCGCGCCAAGAAGCAGCCAGAGTGGGGAGCCCTGCATGTACCCTGCCCCAGGAAGATCAGAGCTCTGGATGGTTCAAGGGGACACGCGTGGAAAAGCGGCAGCCTTGGCCGACAGAGACTTGGATGCTGTTGGCCCCGAGTGAAGCGGAGAGAGAGGGCCGCGACCCGCCAGGGCTTTGCTCCGCGCCTCCTGCCCTGCTTGTTCCCACAGGCCCGTCTGTAGAAGAGGAAGCAGGCTCAGAGAAGCCAAGCGCCCGCCAACATGCCAGGCAAGTGAGTGCTGGGCTGGGGGCCTGAGCCGGCCTCCCGACTCCAAACCCCACAGCATCGCAGGCAGCCAGGGTGTGTGCTCAGTGCAGGAGACGGGGTGGGCAGCTGGGGCCACACCCAACACTCACAGCAAAGCCTGAGTTAATACAGTCTGTAAACAATGCTCATATTAAACAAGCGGTAACGGGGCGCCTGGGTGGCACAGTCAGTTCTAAGTGTCTGACTCTTGGTTTCAGCTCAGGTGGGGATCTCAGGGTCGTGGGACTAAGCCCCGTGTCAGGCTCCACGCTCAGCACAGAGTCTGCTTCAGATTCTCTCCTTCTCCCTTTGGCCCTTCTGCTCGTGCTCTCTCTCTAAAATAAACAAATCTCTTTTTTTTTTAAGTAGTAATAATAATACGTCACCGCAGGGAAAACAATCAGAAAACCAGGAGCTGTAATCCGTACTCAGAAGATACTACACACAAGAAAGGCAGAAAACCACCCAGTTCAGGCTACGCTAGACGGCAGGACATCCAGACTCTAGGATCTAGAGCTGGATGGTGGAAAGTAGAGGTGGGACAGGCAGACGAGAAGCGCTCTGGGAAAGCCAGTCCCCACCGGCAGACAAGGGCAGACAAGGGCAGCCCTTCCTCCTGGCCTTGTCCAGATTCATTCACAAATCACTCATTCACTTGACAAGCGTGTCTGAGGACCTGTTCAGGCTGGATCTGGGGAGACACACCCTCATGAAAACACCTGTAGGGGGTCCCACCACACTTGTCTCTGGCCCCATGGTAAGAGCTGCGCCTGGCCAAGGACCCCTGGTCCGGAGTGGGCATGACCAGAAGCTAGTCGATCAGTTCCTTCCTTCCCTGAGACTTGTCAAGTGGGAACAGAGGAAGGAGGCAGCCCCTTGCTGGTGGCCTCTGCCATAAGAGTGAAGCAGGCTCAAGCCAAGGCCCAAAGGGCAAGACAGGGACGTGTCCATCCTTGGCCTGCCACGATGAGGCCTGAGAATGGGGCCAGCATGCACCCTCTGGTCTAAACCGGCTCGGCCCCGCGACAAATGGCAGTCTGATACTATTATTACCAATACTCCCTGCTGTTGTTTCCTGAGTGCCTACTGCATACACGTCCTGCCAAGAGCTATACAGACCTCAACCTCATTAACCCTCACAAGCTGGGTACCACCAATTCTCATTTCACAGACAGGGAAACTGAGGCACAGGGCGGCTCAGCACTTCCATGCAGCCACACAATGAAAGGTGACGGCAGGATTTAAGTCTGCATATCTCACCCCAAAGCCTGTGTCCTGCCAATGGGCCACATGTGCAGTGATTCATTTATACCTACTGCGTGCCCGGGGCCAGGCGTACAGCAGGGAACAGGCACCCAGAGTCCTGGGAAGCTTACACTCCACTGCACACACTGGGTGTCAGGGACAGGGAAAACCTCAGGCAGAGCTAAGCACTCTGAGTAAAAAGACCGAGAACCATAGGAGCGTGTTAGGCACAGAGGTCGGGGGAGACTCCCTGAAGGCCCACTGTCTACACATCCCATGAGACAGGCAGGGAGCCAGGGGGCACTGGGAGAAATCATGACCCAGCAAAAGGGACAGCAGGAGCAAAGGCTCTGAGGCATCACATGGGAGCACCATGGAGGGAGCCATTAGCCTATAAGAGATACCTTATATCCCTTGGTGATATGGGAAGGCTCCATTTCACAGATAAAGTGACCTGAGTCCAGGCTTCTAAGATCACTGAGCTTCCCACACAGAGCAGGGGAACTCACTGGGGGCGGGGGGGTGAGGAAGCGTGTGGGTGGGAGGCCCAGCAGGGCGGCCACGCGAGGGTGAGGGAGGGAGTGTCCATCACTTGCGCCACGTTCTGAATGGACATTTGCTCGGCCTCTGCTCCCCCTGCCACCCTGCCAGGGCCAGGGCCTCAAGGGCGGCTCCACTTCTGTAGGGACCAGGGCCTCAGAGCATGGGACATGATTCTCTTTCTTTTCACCAAATCGGCCATTCTTGAGCCTAAAAAAAGAAAGTGCTCCCAACCGAGCTCCACCAACTTCCAGCCTGGCAGCATACAGAGTCACTGGGCCCCTGCATCCCGCACGAGCCTGGGGGTTCACTTCTCTCAGCAGCCTGAAGAGCAAGTGCCCCCCACCAAGTTCAGGCACAGCAAGTGCTGCATCCACTCAACACCCACTGCCTGCCAGTCTCCCCACTGACTGTGGGGCAGAGGTGGGGGCAGGGATGAAGGCTAGAAAAGGAGTTGGCCCTTAGGACAAGCCCGACCTCAGGGCCTTTGCACTGCCCTTCCCTCTTCCCAGAACGCCTGACTCATGGGCCCCTGAGCAAGTTAGACATACTGAAATAAACATATTTACACACCAACCCTCTACAAGCTCCAGATGCCTTTCCCCACCTGTCCAGTTCCCTTCCTAGGACTGGAACCCCTGGTGTAGTGACACCTACCACAGACTTGACCTCCCTGGAGCCGTACAGCAAGCCTGCAGGAAGAGGGTCCTGTTACCGCCTTACAGATGGGGAGAATGAGGCTCAGAGAGGAGACGACTCACGAGGTCTCAGCTGTGCTGACCGCAGAGCCTGCCTGGAACCCAGGTTCTGCAGAGGCAAAGCTGGGCACCCCGTGGCTCCCAGTCCCATGGCTCCACTGCCCATGGGCCTCCTGGTCGGGTCCTCTACGCTCCCTCACTGACTCCCCTGCTGGGGATGCCTCCTCACCCACTCACAGTCTCCCTCTAGCAGGAAGTGATCCGAAGCCACGGGGACACCCCTGCCCCCCTGCAGTTCCTCACCTACAGTGGATCCTCTCGGGTGGCCCCAATTATGGTCCTGGTGAGACCTGGTGCGAAGGCTCACCTGCCCGCCCAGGCCCCAGGGGCCAGGTCTTCCTGCCGGCCTAGCTCCTCAGGGCTCCCCAGCAGCCTTCTGCACGCACTTCTTCGCTGGGATGGTGCGCACACCCTACAGGGAGTGGGACTCCCCGAGCCATGCCTGGTGGGGAGAGGCAGCCTGGGCCCCGCGACACTGATGGGGACTGCCATGCTCCCATACGGAGCTCCTGAGGGCAGCTCTAAGACCTAGAGCCCCCACTGGGCCCCCATGGCCCCAGGAGTCAGGTCCCTCCTCAGGATCAGCAGAGGGGGTGCCCCATCTCAAGCTCCCACTGGTCTATCCTGGAGCCCCAGAGGGCCTGAGAGGGCGCAGGCGCAAGGGGGCAGCCAGCACGCATCTGTCGCTGAGATAACCTAAGAAAAAGCGGACACCCACGTTTATTGAATAGCCACTTCCGCTAATGCGGGCCTCGCAACCCTGAGGCAAACACGTCTCTGTCCCCATTTTACAGATGTGGAAACCGAGGCTCGGAAGGTTTGACCGGAGGCAAGCTCAGCACCTCCTCACCCCCACCCACACCGAGGAAGAATGGAAGCCCGGGGCCTGGCCGGCATCCAGAAGGCTCTGTACTAGGAGGCTCAGTGCCAGATCTTAACGTCGCCCTCCCAGGAGCAGGTGGCGAGGACGGAGGGCAGCACAGGGTGGAAGGCGGCACCCACACAAGCCTCGGTGTGCCCTGGCAGCGTGCGCGCCCGGCTGGCGGTGCGAAAGCTGTACAGCAGGACTCGGCCGTCGGCGCTGCCCGTCACCAGCAGGTCACCGTCCGGGGAGCACTCGCAGCCCACCGAGTAGCCTTCTACCTGCAGAGGGCAACACAGAGGGTGAGAGGGCCGCACCGCAGCGGCCCCTGCAGGCAGCCCAGGCCCAGCGCAGAGCCTGCTGCGCAAGCCGGTTGAGGGCAACACAGCTGGAAGGCTTCGGCAAAGCTGCGCGTCTGGTCTCACCGGCAGCCCCTGAGTCCCCGGCCCTTCTGCCCCAGTGAGGCAGGCCTCAGTAGGACAAGGAGACAGATGCAGAGAGAGCCCCCACCCCTGTCCTGTCCTCCCTCCCCCACCCCCATGGCCTGTCCTGTGAGCCACTAAGTCAGGGAAAACCTTTCCTGCCGGGCAGCTGGGGCCTGGACTAGGGCCGGGGGTGGCCCAGGGCGTTCTGTGAACACCAGGCCATACGGCATGTGTCCCCTGGGAAACAGAAAACAGAAACTACCCAGAAAGAGGGTCTGTGTACTCTGGGGCCCCAGGTCGACCGCGGGAAGCTCTGGGGCCATGGCTCTGCTCTTGAGCTGGGGGATAGGAACTCAGTACCTTGTGCCCTTCGTAGCGCCGCCTCCTGCTCATCCGGTAGGGCCACACAGCAGAAAAGAGAGCCAGGTAGTTGCCATTGGTCTGCGCTAGGAACACAGGCTCCCGGGGGTGCAAGGCGAGGCTGGGACAGGTGTACCTCTCCTGAGAAACAGTGAGGCCACAGAGAGGGTGGAAAAGGCTCCCACTGGCCCCCAGCTCCAACAAACACGCCACTAGCTCTCTACTCCTGGATCCTCAGGTCCAGCCCCCACACCTGGGCTTCAGGGTCTGTACGCATTTCCTAGGGCTGTTGTGACAAAATGCCACAAACTTGCTGGCTGAAAACTACTAACATTTACTTTTAGAGTCTTAGAAGTCAGAGGTCTCACTGGGCTAAAAGCAAAAGTGTCAGCAGAGGTTCAGAGGGTAATCTGTTTTCTTGCCTTTCCTAATATCCCTTGGTTCATGGCCCTAGTGGGGGACTGAAGAATGGCCCCCCAAACTACATCTATTCCCTGATTCCTGGGCCCTGTAAATGTCACCTTATATGGCAAAAAATGCGGAGGGGGTGTCTTTGCAGATGTAATTAAGTAAGCTTCTTGAGATGGGGATATTATCCCCATTATTGCCCTAAATGCAATCACATGTGTCCTTAGAGAAGGAAGCCAGCAGATCAGACACTCAGAGGTGACACAGAGACAGAGCAGAGGGTCTGAAGAAGTGGGAGCAGACACTCCCCCAGAGGCTCCAGACAAATCTTGACTTGAACCCAGTAAGACTTCTCCAAAACTGAGAGTGAATTTGTTAGTTTAAGCCACCAGCTCTGAAGTACTTTGCTACAGAGTAACAGGAAACAAGTCCGACACACACCCCCTCCCGCCTCCACGGGGAGCCCTCAGGGTAACCCCCGTCCAGCCCAGGCTCCCGCGGCCCCCACACGGTAACTAGGAGGTGAACGGCCAGGCGAGAAGACGAAGGCACAAACCAAGTGTTCAAAGCACAAGGCAAGGAACTGGCACTGGAGGGCTGGGTCACATGGAAACACCCCTACAAGCTCCCTTCTCGATGCACCTGTTCTTCCTTTATTCTAAGTGTCACCCTGAAGCCACATGGTCTAAAAGAGCCCAAACTCGAGGAGCCAGGTGGGGAGCAGGTGGCATAGAGCTGTGGACTCCTGTGTCCGTCGGGGGCGCAGCGGCCATGGCCACCTGCTAACAAGCTCCCCCACACACTGCCACCGAGCAGAGCGCCTGCTCAGCCGCCCAGGAAAGGAGGATGTGTGATTTTTAAGAGGGCCAGCAGCTGGGGCATTCACCACTTCCCCCTCCACGACCTGCCCTGGTTTCCGCACAGGCTGTTGGACGCAGAATGCCAGGTGGCCAGACGGGCCCATGCAGCCCCCTCCCAGGGCCTGTCTTTCCCAGCAGGTTACACTAGCTCCCTGCGGTAAAGGTCTAGAGGCTGGTTTGCTCAGGGTCATGTAGACGCTTCAGAGAAAAGGAAAAGCAGGGAAGGGGAGCAGGTATATATGTACACCTAGTATATATTTTTAAATTCGGCAGAGGGAGTACCAAAGAGAGTAGCCATGGCTTAATTAAAATCTTATAAGATGATGACGATGGACATGGTGGCAGTGGTGGTGGTAATGATGATGGAAGTGGCGGTGATGATGATGGCGGTGATGGTGATGGTGGCGGTGGTGATGGTGGCGGTGGTGGTGGTTGTGGTGGCGGCGGCAGTGGTGGTGGTGGTGGTGGTGGTGATGGTTGTGGCGGTGGCGGTGGTGATGGTGGTGGTGGCCGTGGTGGCGGTGGTGGTGAAGATGCTGGATTTGATGGTGGTGACGGTGGTGAAGGTAGTGACAGGTAACGCACTGATGGAGAGCCCCCTGTGCCCGGCATGTGCTAGATCCTTTATAAGCTCATCTCCTTCAATTCTCAGAACCCCTCTATGAGGTAAATAGCCTTCCCATCCTCAATTTCCTAAGAGGAAAATGAGAATCAAAGAGGCTACATGACGGGCTTGTAAGTGGTGAATCCAGGACTCTAAGAGAGGTGGTCTAACCTTGGGTCCCCGTTGAACTTCCAAGTCACAGCTCCTGCCAAACACACTGAGCAAGGGCGGGACAGAAACCTGGGGGCTGGCGGGGGTGGCAGAGGGAAAGCAGGAGTGTCTTGGGTTGTGTGGCTATCTTCTACTTATCTGGATGAATGGCCCCCCCACACCCTCCCCTGAGGGGTGGCAAGGCCGCACAGAGGAGGACTAGGACAGTCATGGAGGTGCTGTGATCTGGAGCCTCTGGAAAGCTTTCCAGGCAGGCCTGGACCGGCGCTTGTCTCCCTGACCCAAGAGACTTCAGGCACCTGAGCAGTCTCTAAAGATCCTGCCGGCTGAACCATCCTCACAGGAAGTAACCTGGGATCCCTGCAGCTGAAGCAAACAGAAAAGCAATGCCAAACAGGGTTTCTCACGTGGAAAATCTGGTTGGAGATTTTGGCAGAGCTCCGGAAATCCCAGGCAATAATGGTGCGGTCAGCAGAGTCCCGGCTCGAAGCATCCGTGCTGCTCAGGAACTCAGAGCCTTCCTGGAGGAAGAGGATGTCCAAGGTCTGCTGGATGGTTGCCTTGTAGCTTCTCACGACCTGCAAGAGTGGGTACCTATCATGCTGCTGGGCCCCAGGAGTACAGGGCAGGTACCCGCGGGGAGGGCCACCAAGGGCCCAGACAGCAGGGGGGTCCAGTGAGGGCAGTGCTGGGCTGCTAGGAGATACAGCCTTGCCTTATGGCCCTTCCCCACAGACAGTCCTCCCTGTCACGTGCCCACCCCACACCTACTGACACATGGCCACCATCCATTGGCCACCCAGGGAGGTGTGATGATCTTTCCAATCACACCAGTCACCTAGAGAGAGCAGCTGGAGACTGAGGAAAGTGAGCTCTAGGAAGGACCCATTGCCCAAGGGCACCTAAAGGGCATCAATGATGCCCTTTGATACCAGGCCATATTTAGTGAGAGGCCCTTGCTTCTAAAGATGTCACATAATTCATACCTCACAAAATTCCAGCCTCTTCTCTCTGGAACAGTAACTGTACTACAGAAAGCCAGGGTCCTTGGAGACCATAAAGCCAGAACCACAGTACACAGAGTAGCTTTAAAGACACTTTTACTTCTTAGCATCACGGCCAATATTTCATAGCTTCCTGTCTTGTAAACTAATGTGATTAACTGTCAAGCACCTCTGTTTTCTCCAGAGCATTTTACCACATTCACCTTCCACTCTAAAGCAACTGGTTTGTGTTGGGGGTGGTCCCAGTAGCTCCACTTAACAAACGCACAGACAGCACACTCCAGACTGCAACATCCAGCAAGAGGCCAGGACAAGGTGGCCTCTGGCCTTCCTGCAGGTCCTGTATGGCCTGTTTACCAGCTCCCAGGGCGCCACCATGTGGTCACAGCATAAACACAGTTCTCTGGTCCCTCGCCTGGGGCTCAGAAAGTCTTGACAATTTTTTTTTTTAACTGGAGTTCACAACCTTTAAAATTTTGCAGATACTATTTCCTATCATCCTCTTTTAAATGTGTGTAAGTCAAACTCACATTACATGCAGCACTCTATAAAGTCAGTTTAGGAGTTTTGAGACCCATTATCCAGATGAGGAACACTGAGGCTCAGAGATGTAGGGATATGTTCGAAGTCCCACCGCCAGGGCGGTGGGCTTCTCCCCATCCCTGCTGCTTCCCTGGGGTCCACAACCCATTCTCCAACTGGCCACTCCCTACCTCGATAAATATAGGGACAATTTCCCTGGGGAGGGTAAGGACAAATGACTGCTCTTTTCTGAGCCTCTTCAAAAGTAGCCCCTAGCTAAGCTGATTTCAGGAGATTTTGGAGCCTGAAAAGCAGTCCCGAGGCAGAAAAGAGAGGGCAACCCTCCAGGCCTCTGAACACGGGGCAGAAAGCCAACCTGTGGCTGCTCCCCCGCCCTGAGCCTCACAGAGTGTGGACCAGGATGGGAGGCGGGGGCCTGGGGGAGACGTCTCCCCAGCCCCAGCCAGAGGGGCCCAGCGGGGGTGCGGCTAGCCGAATGCTCCGCCTGCCCAGTCTGAGGCTGGGGCCTGGGGCAGGGTTGCCGCACACCTTCACAGTCTCCAATACCAGCTCCCGTGAGTTTGCACAACAGTCCAACTCACAAAAGTGCCTTCCAAGGCAGTATTTGGAATCTGCTTCAGTGGGAGGGGAGAGAAGAAGAGGGAGCAACGCCCCATAATCATGGCTCTGGAGCGATCTCTTTGTCAGCTCCTCCTGTCCCAGCATCATTACAGTCACGGCTCACTTCAGCCACCCCAGGCCTCCACTTGACTGGGCCTCATCGTCTTTCTTCCCCTTTTCCCAAAGCCCTCTCCATCACCGCCGCTCAGGTGAGGAGCCGGAAACCCAGAGACGGCGGGGTTAGCAAATACCAAGAGAAGAGTACGTCTGGCCCGACTGGCGTCCCTGGCTGTGGCCTGCACACTGGGCAGCTTGTCCTCCCCGGTGGTGGGGGAGGCACAGAGGAGCCCCCAGGGCTACAGCATCTCACAGATAATGGCCCCTAGTGGGTGCGCACACATGCCAGGCAGTGCCTATCTCCCCGCAGGGACCATGAGCTCCGTGGGCAGGTTCCGGCCCACGTGCTGCAGCCCTCTCTCTGGCCGCAGCACCTTGATCCCCATAGGGGCTAGGGAAACACCTTTCCTGACCCTGGAAAGGACAGAGGAAGAAGAGGGCTCTCCTTGCCACTTCCAAGTGCCCAGTAAGTGGCAGCCACTGGGCAGGCGTGCCACATAAATTAGCTCATGACAGCCCAGAGGTAGCTTTTCCCAGAGGGTGGCATGAGGGCCCAGAGAGAAGCAAGGAGCCAGGGGCCCTCGGCCTGTCCTTGACGGGACTCCCGGTAAGCCCAACACACCTGCTTCCAAAGACAAACTTTCCAGGAGAATGAAAACCATTGTTCTGTACGCTCCTGAGAACGGATGGGAACGGCCCAATTCATTAGGGCACCATAAAACAGAATGGCCGGGAAACAAGCCGTGCTCTGGGCCATCCCCGCCAATAATGCTGTTGTAAGCGGAAGGCTGACCTTTGAAGTGATCGCCGCTGAACGTGATTTACTCGCCTTCACAACTGCTCCTGCCCCGGGAAAGAGCAGAGGAGCCATTTGTGTGTCTAGCTGGTGGGTTTTATGGCAACCTTAATTACACCGACAGCTGGTGTGTCCCATCCCAGGGGCGTGGGACGGCGCAATGCGGCCTAACTAGCTGGATCCAGAAGGGAGCCCTCCTCGGACTCTTCTGGCAGCTGGCGGCCTCTGTCAGGTAAGCAGATACTTGGCTGAAGGCTCTGGCTTTGGGGAAAGTGGGAGACGTAATCCACACCACAACATACTCAGGTATGAAGATCACTCAACATCCCTGAAATCTGACACCTGCTTGGCCCAGCAGACGAACCTGGGAAACTCTGGGCGGACTCTTGATTCATCCAAAGCACCAGCTGCCCTTCCTTGTGTCCCTGCCCCTTCCAAAGTGCATGGGTTTGAGGCGCAGGCTGGGCTCCAGTCCTGGCCCAGCTGCTGACTTTCTGGATGCCTCGGAGAGTCCCCTCCCTCCGCAGACCTGGCTTTCTGGTCATCACCACAAAGGGCCTGGACTGGCAAAACAAACCTCAGCCTCTGGGAGCTGCTGGGCCCCATAAAGGAGGAGGGCTGGGGTGCCCTAGCTCCCGGACCCCAACCCACCACTTCACTGCATCCAAGCCTGAGGAAAAGCAAGGGGACACAGTGCTCTGGCTCCCGTGGGACACCGTGCTCCCTCAGTCACCTGCCTGCCCCACAGGACCATGAGTTCCTGGGGACCGGCACCTGTCCCATTTCTGGGTTGCCCCTGGGCAGCACTGGGTCCGCACAGCGCAGGTGTTACGAAGCTGTGTTGAACGGACGGCTGAAGGATAAGGGAATGAGTGGGTTCACAAACGGACAAGCGAACAAAAGGAAAGCATGAAAAGCAGGGACTTTAAGGTCACTAGCTCCCAGTGACATCCTGGAACTTGGGGCTGAGCCAACACTTGGGGAGCTGCCACCACTGGCTCCGTTAGACATCTGGAGAGAGGACATTCATTCTCAGGGTCCTCCTGTGGTCCTGGACACGGAGACAAAGGAAACCCGACTCTCAAGGAACTCTGAGACCACGGCAGGTGTGGGAGGCAGAAGCAGACCGTCTCGCTCAGTGTCACATCACCGCTTGCCCTGGGGAGGCTGGTGAGGGCCCAAGCTCTCGGGCAGACACCCTGGAGCGCTGCTGCTGAACTTCACCATCCTGGGCAAACCACGCCTGTCTGCCTCAGCCTCTGCACCTATAAGGCGGGGAGAGTAATGGGGCCGACAGCAAACAAAGCCAATGTGCCTGGCCCAGTGCTGACCCGAAGCAGATGTCCAGAAACCCTCTCTTCTGGAGCCAGCCGGAGCCAGAGTGCCCAGCTCGGAGCTCTATGTCCTTGGGCAAGTTTCTTCTCCCCAGAGTTCAATCTCTTCTCCCTGAAAATAATCACTGAGGTCTCTTCAAATGCCAAGATGTCAGGAACTATGCATAAAATAAGGCTGTAGAAATGAGCAAAGGGCCCCTTTCTATAGGTTAAGTTCACACAAGCAGCCAAACACAGAGCACAGTGGACACCAAAAAGGGCTCTGTTAATAAATTTTAAGAGGATCGGAAATTTATGTTAAAAAAAAAAACAGAAAAGAGGATCTGAATGAGTTTTTCTACAACCTGAAGCTGGGGGAACCATTCTTAGCCACGACTCTGAGGCCAGAAGCAATGAGAAGAAAAATGGGTTAACCTGGCTACATGAAAATGAAAATAATACTAATAATTTTTAAAACTATTGCATAGCACCAAAAAAAAAGTAAATAAAAATGACAAATGGGAGAAATATTTGCAACTTATGTTAGAGGTAAAGGTTACCATCTCTACTACACAGTTTCTCAAAACAGATGATAAAGACCCAGTAGTTCTACAAAAAAGTGCTAGAAAAGTGAACAGAGTTCACATGTAAGGAAATGTAACTGGTCCTTTGATTTGCTCATAACAAGAGAAATGCAAATTTAAGTTACACAGAGGTAGCATTTCTTACCTATCAAATTAGCAAAATCCCAGTTTGACAACACACTCCATTAGGCGGCTGTGGGGCATTAGCTAACTGGACACGCTATTGACAGAAACACAAAATGATACAATCCCTGTGGAGAGAACTGGGGCAACATCGAGGAAAAACATATGCCTTGTTTCTCAGCAATCTGCAGGACCCAGCAAAGCAACCTGTAGGAACGATCCCAAAGGTCCACTGGCAAAACCCCAAAAAGATGTAAGTACAACACCAATGAAAGCAGCAATACTTACAAAAATAAAAAGCTGGAAATAACCCAAACGTATATCTAGAAGGGACCAGTTGAATAAACCTTAGAACACCCACACTCCAGAAGATGATGCAGCCGCCAAGAGCGGGGCCTGCCCTCCTGCCCCACTACGGGGCGGCCTCCAAGGCACACTGTCCCATAAGAAAAGCCCCAGGTGGCAGAGAAGCAGTGTACGAGGTGAATGGAAGTGGGGGCAGGAATGTGTGCGTGTGGCTGGCTTCCATTCAAAACAACAGCAAAGGGGCACCTGGGTGGCTCAGTGGGTTAAAGCCTCTGCCTTCGGCTCAGGTCATGATCCCAGGGTCCTGGGATCGAGCCCCACATCAGGCTCCCTGCTCAGCAGCCAGCCTGCTTCCCCCTCTCTCTGCCTGCCTCTCTGCCTGCTTGTGATCTCTGTCTGTCAAATAAGTAAAAATAAAACCTTAAAAAAAAAAAAAAAACCCCAGCAAGATAAACCAGAAACTAAAGAAGTAAATAAAGAGAGAAAGAGAATGGAGGAGACAGGAGGAGACAGGATTAGAGACAGAACTTAGAGGATGTCTGCAAGGGGCCAAACAGTAAATAGTTCAGGGTTCTGGGGACACATACCGTTACTGCTGCTGCTGCTTACTCTCCTGTGTGCGTGTACGTCGGTGCAGGCGTGTGCACACATGTGCAGGCATGTGGATGCTGAAGCCATTCTTTTTTTAGGATTGTATTTATTTTAGAGAGAGAGCACGTGCAAGCACAAGGGGGAGGGGCAGGAGAGAGATCGGATCCCAAGCAGATGCCCTGCTGAGTGTGAAGCCCAACAGCGGGGCTCGATCTCTCAGCCCTGAGACCATGACCTGATTGGAAATCAAGAGCTGGGACATTTAACCGACTGTGCCACCAGGCACCCCTAGAAACCATTCTTAGCTCAAGGACCGTACCAAGACGGTGACAGGCCAGAGAGGGCCTACAAGCTATAGGTTTTCCAGTTTCTTCTCTAGAGTCATGTGTATATTTTATAAAACAATGCAACCAAATTAACATAAAGCAGGCTCTAGGTGTGAAAGCAAAATTAAGCAAAGAAAACTAACCGTGTGTTGAGCTGGTAGCTTAACCACACAAACGGGATTTATTTTGAGACACTAAAGCCCACTAATGTAATGGCACATCCTTGCTTGAGTACACATTCTGAGCAGAAAATCAGCAATTGGTGGTAGATCCCAACTGGACATGCTCTGCAGATCAAAAACACCACAAGAAACCTTAAAAAAACCTGTCTTCAGTCATCGCACAGCTCATGTTGATATATACCCCCCGAATTGTGCAAAGGCAGATAGAAATAAAAATTTCCAGTATAAAAAAGAAAAAATACATAAAACCAAAGAAGTTAAAGAAAACTTCTATAATCCTAAATTTGAACTGAGGGGGAAAAAATCAGTATTTTTTCTTTTTTAAGATTTTATTTTTAAGTAATCTCCACACCCCACACAGGGCTTAAACTTACAACCCCGAGATCAAGAGTCACACACTCCAGCGACTGAGCCAGCCCAGTGCCCATGATGTATTTTTTCTTAACAACAAAACCTATCCTAGCTCTGTCCACAGAAGGGGCCTAGAAACAAGGAGTGACCACACCACTCAGACTATGGTCTCTAAACCCCGCCAAGCCCAGAAGTGACAGATGACCGACCTCGGCACCACAATAGTGACTGTATCTGTCTAGCACATGTTTAAGAAGGTAAAGGAAAGCAGGGCACCTGGGTGGCTCAGTCGGTGGAGCGTTGACTCCTGATTTCTGCTCAGATCATGATCTTGGAGCTGTGAGACTGAGCCCCACTGTCAGGCTCCACGCTGCTTAAAATTCTCTCCCTCTGCCCTTCCCCATCCCAACGTGTGGAAGGAACGCTCTCCCTCTTAAAAAAAGGAGGGGGAGGGAGTGAGGGACACTGGGGAGGGTATATGATATGGTGAGTGCTGTGAATTGTGTAAGATGAAGATGAATCACAGACCTGTACCCCTGAAACAAATAATACATTGTATGTTAATTTTTTAAATTAATAAATAATAATTTAAAAACAGAAAAAAAGAAAAAGACAAGGGTAGAGGCAAAAATGACCACGGTCAGTAGACACGTGGAGGACGTAGGAGTCCCCCACTGAACTTCTGATGAAATACACAGTGTCTGAGATGAGAAAACACATTAGATGGGATTAACAGCAGATGAGATGCTGCAAAAAAAAAAAAAATAGTAAACTAGAAGACAGAACAATTGAAATTATTCAAAACATAGCAAAGAGGAAAAAAAGACTGGATTTAAATATGAAATCTACTTTTAACCCAAAATGGAATAAGCCTGCTATGGCTTCTTATTCTCTCCTACCAATTACAACTAAAGGCTCTGGACAAAATTCAAGAAGCAACTACTTAAAGGCTTTAAAGAGTAAATAATAGCAAGTAGGTTGGGGAGGGAAATACAAATTTGAAAGCTAGGGGCCTAGATTTGTGGGGTTTGGGGGAGGGGTTTGCTGGTTTGCTGGTTTTTAACTCCTGACTTTGACAAATGGACTTACTGTATTAAGGAACTACATAGTAAGCATGGACAGCAAAAATTCTGAAATAAATCTGTCATTCTGGTCAAAGGAACAAGAAAATGGGCCCTTGTAAGCCAGAGAGTATGGGGAAAATTTAAAAATATATCCACTTGCTCTCCTACCCGGACCCAACACCAGCCCCAACCGCCGGACCGCAGTGCTCTGAGTACCCACAAGTACCCAAAACCCGGAGAGAAAACATCTGAATAGAGGATCTGGGGAAAAGGGCCTTTATTATAACAACCATAAGGGGAGAACCGCATTATTTTTTTCCTCTACTCTCTCTGGCTGCTTCGCCTTGAAAGGAATCCCAGTTAGTATATACCATGGCAAGGCAGAAGGCTAAAAGTCTGAGACCATGCCATCTCTCTGCCAGAAGAACCAGGGAAGGACACCCTGGGGCCAGACGGTGTGGGAGAAATTCCAAAGAGGAGAGAGCTGAGAATCCTCTAGCTCTGTGTGTGAGCCAACACGCACCGCAGGACAATCCCTAAGCAATACAGTCACGGACACAATCACAGAAGCACAACCGAAAACAGGAGAAGCAGAATATCATATAAGCACTGCCCAAGTCTGAAACTAACCCCTTCATGACCCAGCACCACAAAGGGTTGGAACACTGCAATGAAAATGGGAGCCACTGCCTAATGAAAGGAAGAACTTGGAGTCTGACTCTAACACGGTCAGTGGCTGTTAAGACAAACAAATCACTATTCTCCATAGGACTTTAATAGGACCCAGGATCTTACCATATAATATTCAAAATATGCAGGATATAGTCTGAAGTAACTTGACATATAAAGAACCAGGGAAATGTAAATAGAAACCGCCACAAAAGAGAAATGACAGATGTCAGCCCTGAAGTGACCCAGACGCTGGAATTACAAGACACATTTAAATAGTGACTATGATAATCCCCAATGACATAAGATAAACATTCTTTTTCCAAAACAATATTTTATTTATTTATTTGACAGAAAGAGAAAGAGTGTACAAGCAGGAGGAGCAGGTAAGGGAGAAACAGGCTCCCCACTGAAAAGGGAACCTGATGCAGGCCTCAATCCCAGGACCCTGGGATCATGACCTGAGCCAAAGGCAGATGTCTAACCAACTGAGCCACCCAGGTGCCCCAGGAACTACATATTTATTTTATTTTATTTAAGATTTATTTATTTATTTATTTGACAGAGATCACAAGTAGGCAGAGAGGCAGGCAGAGAGAGAGAGGAGGAAGCAGGCTCCCCACTTAGCAGAAAGCCCGATGTGGGGCTCGATCCCAGGACCCCGAGATCATGACCTGAGCTGAAGGCAGAGGCTTAACCCTGAGCCACCCAGGCGCCCCCATATTTTTTTTTAAATAGAAAAATTTAGAACTGGAAAAAAAAATCATAGAATAAGCTCAATAACAAAATGGAAGTGACAAAAGAAAGACTCTGTGAACCTGAAGACAGATCGGCAGGAATGATACAATCTGAAAAAAAAAAATTATTTATAGACGCTTAGGGACCTGTGGGATAGTACCAAAAACTTAAGTATTTTTGTCACTGGAGTTCCTAAAGGAAAGGGGAAAGACAGCAGTGCAGAAGAATATATATGCTTGTTGACGGAGAGTACCCAAATTTGGCAAAAGGCATAAACTTAGAGTCAAGAGGCTCAGCCACCCACGAAGAGGAGACCAAGGAAAACCAAGCCCTGACACATCACAATAAAACTGCTGAAAAGCTAAAGGAGAAACCTTGAAAGCACCGGAAGAGAAACGAAGCATCACAGGAAGCAATCTGAAGGACTAGGGGTATCAGAAACTGTGACAGCCAGAAGACTGCGGACACGGTGAAAGTGGTGACAGGACGGAGTGTCAGCCCAAGATGCTATAGACAAAAGCATATCCTTTGGGAATGAAGGAGAGATAAAGACTTTCACAGTGAAGAAAAGCTAAGTAAATGTATCATCAGCAGACCTGCTTTCTCCACAACAAATGCCAGCCGGGTGCCCCGAAGCACATTTTTTTTTAAAGATTATTTATTTATTTATTTGACAGAGAAATCACAAGAAGGCAGAAAGGCAGGCAGAGAGAGAGGGGCAGCAGGCCCCCTGATGAGAGAGAGCCTGATGTGGGGCCTGATCCCACCCTGGGATCATGACCTGAGCCGAAGGCAGAGGCTTAACCCACTGAGCCACCCAGGTGCCCCCAGACACACATTTTTAAATACAAAGATAGAAACAGGTTAAAAGTAAAAACATGGAAAAGATGTGTCATGCTAACAGTAATCAAAGTAAATCAGGAACACCTAGGTTAATGACAGACAGAGGAGATTTCAGAATAAAGAATATCACCAGGGATAAAGAAAGTCTTTCATAATGATTATAGAGTCAATTCATCAGGGAAACGTAACAATCCTCAATGGTTATGTACCTAATAACAGAGCCTCAAAATAAATGAAGGAAAACTAATAGAACTTAAAAAGGAAATAAGACAAATTCACTCTTCTAGTCACATATTTCAACCAGCTGCTCTTAACTAAGAGAACAAATGGTTAGAAATATCAGAAAGGATACAAAGGACTGGAGTAACACAATTTGCCAACTCAACCTAATTGAGACGTCTACAACACTACTCTCAACAACAGGAGAATAAACATTATTTTCAATTACACACGGAACGTTTACCAAGGTAGAACACATTCTACGTCAAACAAGTCTCAATAAACTTAAAAGGATTCAAACACACAATGTATGTTCTGTACCACAACGGAATTAAAAATCAATAAGAGATATCTGGAAAATTCCCAAGTATTCAGAATCTAAATAGCACACTCCTGTAATAATCCACGGACCAAGAAGAAATTAAAAAAGCTATTAGAAAGTATTTTTAACTGAATAAAACCGAAACCACAATATATCAACAGTTGTATTAATGTAGTTGTGACTCCCAGAGGGAAATTAACTCAACAGTCCCCCCTTTCCCACGGTTTTGCTTCCCAGAGCTTCAGTCACCGAGGTCAGCTGTGGTCCAGATGGAGATGATCCCCCTTCTGGCCTATTGTCAGAAGATCAGTGGTAGCCTAACGCTACGTCACATGCCCAAGTCACTTATTTCACCTTATCATGGAGGCATTTTATCAACTCACATCATCACAAGAAAAAGAAGGGGAGGTACAATATAATAAGATATTTTGAGAAAGAGACCACATTCACATAACTATTATATTATATTATTATATTATTAGTTACTATTGCTAATCTATTACTGTGCCTAATTTATAAATTAAACTTTATCATAAGCATGAATGTATAGGGAAAAACACAGTATATAGTATATAGTATATACGGGGTTCAGTCCCATCGTGGTTTCAGGCATCCACTGGAGGTCTTGGAACATATCCCTCATGGACAAGGGGGAGAGCTCCTGTGGCACTGAAGATCTATTTAGAAAAGAACAAAAGTCTCAACTTCTACTTTAAGAAACTAAAAGAAGAATATAAAGTTAAACCCAAGGTTCAAGCAGAAGGAAATAATTAAGAAAAGAAATCATTACGTTTTTAAAAGGAAAAGAAACAAAGAAAAATCAACAAAACAAAAATCTGGTACTTTGGAAAGGTCAACAAAATTAACAAGCCTCTAGACAATTTATGCCAAAAAATTAGATAACTTTCATGAAAGAAAAAAACTTCTTGAAGGATACGAACTACCAAAGTCACTCAGAGAGAAAGAGAACACTGGAATAATCCTGTATTTATTAAATAAATTTTGTCTGAGGTTTCAAATCTTCCCCAAAAGAAAATTTCAGGCTAAGATAACTTCACTAGTCACTTCCAGAAAATAGAGAAGAAATAATAGCAACTCTAAATAAACTCTTCCAGCAAACTGGGGAGAAAGGAACAATGCCAGTCATTCTATAAGGCCAGCATTGCCCTGATACCAAAAGGAGACAAAGATACTATCAGAGAAGGACAGAGCAAGATCCCTTTGAAAATGGATGTGAAGATTCTTCACACATTTTAGCCAACAGAATCCCAAATGATATAAAGGGGATAATAAATCATGATCAAGTGGCATTTATCCCAAGAATGCAAGGTTATTTTAATAACTGAAAAATCTATTGACAAAACCTACCACATTAAATGAGTAAGTAGGAAAAACATATTATCCCTCAAAAGATGTCAGAAAAGCAACTGACAAAATCCAACATTCATTCACATTAACAACTCTCAACAAACTAGGAATAAAAGGGAATGTCCTGAAATTCACAGGGGCAGCTACAAAAACACATAGCTAACATATGTAATCGTGAAAAAGAATGACTACTTCCCCTCTAATACCAAGAACAAGGCAAGGATGTGCACCAGGCTCTTCATTTCAACACGGGTCTGGAGGCTTAAGCCAGTGCAATAAGCTGGAAGGAAGGGACAGAACGCAACGTGGGAGGGAGGAGGAAAAGGCATCCAGATTGGAAAAAAAGAATTAAAGTTGCCTTTATTCACAGATGACATGATCATTTTTGCAGAAAATACAATATCTACAAAAAAGCAACTAGAAATAATAAATGACTTAGAGTTATGGAATTCAGGATGAATACACAAAAATAGGTGTATTTCCATATACCACCAATATACAATTAGAAACTTACAATAGTGTAAAAATGTAAATACGTAGGGATAAGACTAACAACAATGTGGAAGAGCTATAGAGTGAAAACTACAAGACACTGGTAAAAGAAATTAAACTAAATTTATTCTCTTAAAGATTTATTCATTTTAGAGAGAGAGAGAGACAGTGTTCATGGACATGTGGGGGATGGGTAGGAGCAGAGGGAGAGAGAAGCAGAGAAACAGACTCCCCACTGAGCGCAGAGCCCTAGGTAGGGCTCAATCCCAGGACCCTGAGATCATGGCCTGAGCCAAAATCAAGTTGGACATTTAACAGACTGAGCCACCCAGGCACTCCAAACTAGATTTAAATAAATGGAGAAGTATACTATGCTTATGGATTGAAAGACTCGAAACTGTTAAGAATTCAATTCTCCTCCAGAATTGATTGGTAGATTACATACAATATCGTTCCAAGTTCAAGCAGGGCTTTTGGGGTAGAAAATTGACAACGTGGTTATAAAATTGAAAAAGAACCTAGAACAGTCAAAGCAATTTTGAAAAAGAAAAAAATTGGAAGACTTCTACTACCTGATTTCAAGACTCATTAGATGAAAATAAGGAGAAAGATTAAAAGAAAAAGATGGGGTATTGGTGTAAAGACAAAGTAAGTAATGGGAGAGAAGATATTACAAAAATAGACCTACACAGGGACACCTGAGAGGCTCAGTGGGTTAAGCAGCTGCCTTCAGCTCAGGTCATGATCCCAGGGTCCTGGGATCGACTGAGTTCCGTATCGGTCTCTTTGCTCAGCAGGGAGCCTGCTTCTCTCTCTGCCTCTGCCTGCCATTCTGCCTGCTTGTGCTTTCCAACAAATAACTAAAGTCTAAAAAAAAAAAAAAAAAAAAAAGACCTAGACATATTCAGTCAAGAATTTTCCCATAGTTACAACGGTGTGGGTATTGTTTCCAACAAATGTTGCAGGGATACTGAATATCCACATGCAAAACCAGGAATTTCTATCCATTACCTTGTACCATGTACAAAAATTAATATGAGATGGACCACAGATTAATATAAAGCCCAAAACTATACAACCTCTGCTACTAAACACAGAAGCAAATCTTGGTGGCCTTAGGTTAGGCAAAGTTTGCTTAGACATGATACTAACAGCATGATCAGAAAAGAAAAACAATGAGAAATTAAACTTTATCAAAAATTTTAAATTCTCTTCCAAAAATACATTGAAAACGAAAATATAACCCACACACTGGGAGGAAGTATTTGCAAATCATACATGTGATAAACATATATATAAAGAACTCTCAAAACTCAGTAACACAAAAACAGTCTTCTTTTTTTTTTTTTAAACGGACAAGACACTTAAGACACTCATCAAAAAAATACACAGATGGCAAAGAAGCTCATGAAAAGATGTACAACATCATTAGTCATTTGGGAAATGCAAATGAAAACCACAGGGAGATGCCACTACACTTATTTCGGAATGGCCAAAATTTAAAGGGCCTATCACAGCAAGAGCTGGCTATGACACAGAGCAGTGGGACCCTCACACAATGTTTGTGGGACTGTAAAACAGTGCAACCATCTGGAAAACTGGAAGTTTCTTTAAAAGTTAAATATACTAGGCTATGACCTAGACATTCTAATCCTAGATATTTATCCAATATCTTAGTCTGTTCAGGCTGCCATAAAGAGGTACCACAGTCTGGGGCTTAAATAACAGACATTTATTATCTCACAACTCTGGAGGCTGGGAGTCTAAGATCAAGGTGCCAGCAGGGCTGGTTTCTGCTGAGGCCTCTCTCCTTGGCTTAAAGACTGACTTCTTGCCATGTCCTCATGTGGCCTTATCTCTGCAGCACAGAGAAAGCTCTGTTGTCCCTTCCTCTTCTTTTAAATACACGGGTCCTATTTTGGATTAGGGCCTCACCTTTATGACCTCATTTAAACTGAATTACCCCTTTAAAGGCCCTATACAGCCACACTAGGGGTTAGGGCTTTAACATATGAATGGGAGAGGGGCACAAGGTAATCTGTAACACCCAAAGAAATGAAAACATGTATTCACAAAAAGGCTTGTATGTGAATGTTTACAGTAACTTTATTTGTAATAACCAAAAGCTGGAAACAACTCAATGTCCATCAGCAGTAAATAAGTACACTATGGTATGTATATCCTTACTGTGGGACCCTACCTATCAATATGATGGGATAAACTATTATTTGTACATACAATAAGTTGGATCAATCTCAAAATAAAATAACTATGCTGAATCGGGGGGAAAGTCACCTTAAAAAAAGAGTACATACCCTATGACGATATTTACACAAAAAATCCTAGAAAACGGAAACTAATTTATAATGACAAAACAGATCCGTGGTACCTGAAGACAAGTGTAAGCCATGGCGGGGCAGGAGAAGAAATTACAAAGGAGCCCAAAAATGTTTACAGAGGATGGATATATCACTTAATTTGACTGTGGGGATGGTTCCATGGATGTATACATATGTCAAAACTTACAAGCTGTAGACTTCAAATATGCAGTTTAATGTAAGTCAATTATACTTCCATAAAGGTATTTTCACGAAGGGCTGACATGGAAAAAACGAAAGCAAGATAAAGATTTTTTTTTTTTTTTTGGATAAACAAAAACTGAGATAATTCGTCACCAGGAAGGCTGTACTAAAAGAAATGCTAAAGTAAGTTCTTCAAACTGGGGGAATGACACCAGATTGGTACTCAGATCAACAGGAAGGAGAAATAATGAAAAATAATAAATAATTAATAAATTAATAGTAGCAACAAATAGATAAAATGTAATAGTAAATGAATGAATGAACAAGAATAATAATAAAAAGTAATGAAACAAGGGCAGCTGGGTGGCTCCGTCAGTTAAGTGCCTTCAGTTCAGGTCGTGATCCCAGGGTCCTGGGATGGAGCCTTATAGCTCACTTGCTCTTTCTCTCTCTCTCTCTCAAGTAAATAAACAAAATCTTTTATTCCTAAAGACTACTTTTATTTTTAAAGATTTTATTTATTTGAGAGAGAGCATGAGAGTGAAAACAGAGGGAGAGGGAGAAGCAGGCTCCCCACTGAGCAGGAAGCCTGATGTGGGGCTCAATTCCAGGACCTGGGACCATGACCTGAGCCAAAGGCAGATGTTTAACTAACTGAGCCACCTAGACCCCCCCCAAATAAATAAAATCTTAAAAAGGGGTGTGGTTCAGTCAGTTAAGCATCTGCCTTCATTCGGCTCAGGTCATGATCCCAGGGTCTTGGGTTCAACCCATACATTGGGCTCTCTGCTCAGCAGACAGCCTGCTTCTCCCTCTGCCTGCTGCTACCCCTCCTTGTGCTCTCTCTCTCTCTACTTCATTCTCTCTGTCAAATAAATAAATAAAATCTTTTTTTAAAGATAAGATAAAATAAAATCTTAAAAAATAGTAATGAAATAATATTAAGACCAATTTGAGGCCAACACATTTAACAACTTAGATCTAATGAAATGGACAAATTTCTTAAAAGTAAAAAGTTACAAAAGTGACCGAAGAAGAAACAGAATACCTGAATAGCCCTATATATACCTTTAAAATTTTTTTGTAATTAAAAATCTTCCAACAAAGAAAACCCTAGGTCCCGATGCCTTCACTGGTGAATTCCATCAAACATTAAGGAGGAAATAACACCACTCCTACGCAAACATTCAGGGAGTAGGTGATGAGAGATTTCTCCACTAATTTTTTTGAGGCCAATATTAATCTCACATCAAAACAAGATGAACACAACACAAGAAAAAAGTATGAGCCAATAATCCTCATGAACAAAAATATAAAATCCTTAACAAATTATTAGCAACTAGAATTATCCATATATTAAAAATATAATACATCATGACCAAGTAAGGTTTATTCCAGAAATGCATGGTTTATGTAACATTTCTTTTAAAAATCAATGTAATTCACCATACTAACTGAATATAGGAAAAAATACAGATGTGGTAAAATCATTTGACAAAGTTTAACACCAATATATGATTAAAAAAAAAAAAACCCTTCAGAAAACTAAGAATTGAAGGTAACGCCCTTAAACTGACTCAGGATATTTACCCAAAACCCATATCTAATATTATTCTGCTTCCCCATAAGGTCAGGAACAAGACAAGGATGTTCACTCTCACCACTTTTATTCAATATTGTACTGGAGATGCTAGTTATTAAAATACAGTAAGAAAAAGAAATAAATGCATAACGACTGGAAAGGAAGCTAAAACTGTATTATTCACAGACAATGTGATTGTGTATGTGAAAATTCCTAAATAATCCATGAAAAAGCTATTAGAACTAAGACATAAATTTAGGAAAGTCACAGGACACAAGGTTAAGAAAGTTGATAGTATTTCTATGTATTAGCAATAAACAACTGGAAAATGAAATTTAAAATGAAATTCTATTCACACTAGTATCCCAAACCACGAAATACAAAGGCATAAATGTAATACAGTATGTCCAACATCTAAACACTGGAAACTACAAAACACAGTTCAGGGAAACGAAGGAAGACCTAAATGAATAGGGAGAGGTGGTGCGCTCACGGATGAGGGGACTCAATACTGTTAAGATATCAGTTCTCCCAAAACTGGTCTGTAAATGAGACACAGTCCTAATCAAAATACTGGCAGGCTTTCCCCCGTCTTTTGCAAGCAACTGACAAGGTGACTACAAAACTGAAATGACTACAAAGAACCTAGAATAGCAGAACAATTCTGAAAAAGGAGAAGTTGGAGGACTTGCACTGCCAACATTCAAACACTGCTACAGCGCCGGTAACCAAGAAAATGTGGTCAAGGAATCAGCTCAACAGAAATGAGTACCCAGAAACACACCCCTGCTGACATGGTCAGCTGACTATCAACCAAAGATCCAAAACCAATCTAATTGAAAAGGAATGTCTTTTCAACAAATGGTGCTAAAACAACAGAGTATTTCACACAACAAAAATATAGGAAGCGGGGCGCCTGGGTGGCTCAGGGGGTTAAGCCTCTGCCTTCGGCTCAGGTCATGATCTCAGGGTCTCTGCTCAGCAGGGACCCTGCTTCCCCGTCCACACCCCGCCTGCCTCCCTGCCTACCTGTGATCTCTCTCTGTCAAATAAATAAATAAAATCTTTAAAAAAATTATATATATATATATATATATATATATATATATATCTCAAAAGGATCATAGACCTGAAAATACAAGCAGAAGTGTGGAATACTTTATTTATTTTTTAAGTAATCTCTGCGTTCAACATGGAGGTCGAACTCACCATCCTGAGATCAAGTGTCTCATGCTCCCCTGACGGAGCCAGCCAGGTGCCCCGACAGTGTGAAACTTTTAGAAGAAAACATAGGAGAAAATGTTTGCAACCTCAGAGCAGGCAAAAATCTCTTAGATAGAACACAGGAAACCATGGAAGGGATGGAAACAACCAAAGAATATACAAAGAACTCTTAGAACGACTACTACTTCTGCTGCTGCTTCTCGTCCTTCACCACCACCACCACCACCACCACCACCATCATCATCACCATGGGTCAGAGATTTGAATAGACTCTTCATAGAAGAGAGTCAATATTCAAACCCACGAACCAAGAATGTAAAATTAAAACCACAAGCAGACATCACTGCGCACCCAGTACTGCGACTACAGTGGAAAAGACTGACAAGGCCAAGGGCTGATGAGAGTGTGGAGCAAGTGAAACTTTCCCACACTGCTAATAAGAAACAGTTACACCCAAAACCATAAGATACCTAGGTGTCTTTTTTTTTTAAATGAGCTTTACTGCAGTATCACTTACATACCGTAACTGCCGAAATGGACAGAAACATCCACGCAAAGACCTGCTCATGGATACTCAGATCAGCTTCACTTACGACAACCAAACACTGGAAACAACCCAAACTGTCCACGAACAGTTAATGTAGACACAAATGCATAACCACCCACGGAACACGATTTGGCAATCACAAGGAATCCCGATACATACAATACGGACAGGCACAGAACACACGTGAACTGGAAGAAGCCAGATATTAAAGGATACCTGCTGTAGGATTCCAATTATATAAAAGTCTAAAAAAATGCAGACTGCTATGTAGCGACAGAAAGTGGATCAGTGGTTGCCTCAGACATGAAGGACAGGGAGGGCAGGAGAGAACTTCTGGTGATAGAAATATTCTGGATCCTGCCTGGGGTGGTGGCTCCATGGATGGACGCAGCTGTCACACCGTGCACGCTGATGCACGGCAGTTACGGTATGTAAGTGATACTGCAGTAAAGCTCATTTAAAAAAAAAAGACACCTAAGTATCTTATGGTTTTGGGTGTAACTGTAAATGGGGTAGACTCCTTAATTTCTCTTTCTTCTGTCTTGTTGCTGGTGTATAGAAATGCAACTGATTTCTGTGCATTGATTTAATATCCTGACACTTTACCAAATTCCTGTACAAGTTCTAGCAGTGGGGCAGCCACTCTGGAAAACAGCATGGAGGTTCCTCAAAAAGTTGAAAATAGAGCTACCCTATGGCCCAGCAATCACACTACTGGGTACTTACCCTAAAGATACAAATACAAATACAAATGTAGTGATCCAAAGGGACATGTGCACCTGAATGTTTATAGCAGCAATGTCCACAATGGCCAAACTATGGAAAGAACCTAAATGTCCATCAACAGATGAATGGATAAAGAAGATGTGGTGTATATATACAATGGAATACTACGCAGCATTCAAAAGAAATGAGATCTTGCCATTTGCAATGACATGGATGGAACTAGAGGGTATCATGCTGAGTGAAATAAGTCAATCAGAGAAAGACAATTTTCATATGATCTCCCTGATATGAGGAATTTGAGAGGCAGAGTGGGGGGCTTCGGGTGTAGAGAAGGGAAAATGAAACAAGATGGGATCGGGAGGGAGACAAACCATAAGAGACTCTTAATCTCAGGAAACAAACTGAGGGTTGCCAGGGGGAGGAGCATATGGAGAGGGGGGCTAGATTATGAGCACCGGGGAGGGCAGGTGCTATGGTCAGCGCTGTGAAGTGTGTAAGCCTGATGATTCAGACCTGTACCCCTGGGGCAAATAATATATTACATGTTTAAAAAAAAAAGTTTTAAAACAAAACAAACAAACAAAAAAAGACACAAGACTTAGGGGGCAAGGGTGGGGGGAAAATTAAAAACAAAAAGACAGGGGGGCCTACTTTCAAAGAGGTTCATTCACCAAATAAAGGGCAATCTGAGTATTGGAATAACAGCCACTACTGATTGAAACGTATCAAATGTTATAAATCCCTGAGTTTATAATGAACCATGAGTTTATAATGATACTTAGAAAAAGCAAAACAGGGGCGCCTGGGTGGCTCAGTCATTTTAACAGCCGACTTTTGATTTCGACTCAGATCGTGATCTCAGGGCCTCACATCTAGCCGCAAGTCAGACAGCGGGCAGTCTGCTTGAGGATTTTTTCTCTTTCCCTCGCCCTCTGCCCCTCCCCCTGCTCACATGTGCGTGCTCTCTCTCAAATAAACAGGTAAATTTAAAAAACAAGAAAAGAAATGTACCTTCTCTGTCCTACTCCAGACCCACGGAGTCCGACCCAGAAGCAGAGCAGCGAGCACCCGGGGTTATATGCGCCCACCGCAGTGTGGGGAACAGCGCTGCAGCTGTAGCTGCCAGTTTGTAAGACATACAGGGAACCGAGGAATGTGATAAATGACACTAGAGGGGATGCAGGAAGGAAAAGGAACACCCAACCAACTGATTCCCCAATGAATAAGTTACCAGGAAAAAGAAAAGGAAAACATATTAAACAAAACTTGAGAGTTTTATCAACCAAATGTCTGGATTCTGATTTAAAAGAAGCAACTGTCTGAAAGTGTTGGAAATGATGAAGTAATCAGGGAAGTCGGAATACGGGTCGGATGTCTGGCCGTATTAACGAATTACTGCTAAACCATTCATGTGACGATGCTATTGTAACACTGTTTTAAGTCCTTACCTCCTAAAGAAACTGAAGTATATACAAATGAAAAACAGCGTGTTTCTGGGATATGCTTCAAAATAATCCAGCATTGGGGGCTGGAGGGAGGAGACTGCTGGGAAAATGGGTATGACTATAGAGAAAAGCTTGGCTGTAAATTCATAACCGTTGAGACGGCATGCTGGTTGCATGGAGATTCGTCAAGAGCCTCTCCACTTTGATATATATTTAAATTCTTCAGTAATACAAGGTCCCTTTACAGTGCTCTGTGGGGAGCAGTGAGCTAAGCTAACACTAGCTTTTCTTAGTGTCGGCGAGGCCTGAAGTAAGCAAAGTGGGGACCTGCTGAAATCAAGCAGTAGGTATGGAACAGACACAATTAAAGTGGAATTACAGCAACAGCAATACACACCTGTCCTGTTTTGTCCAGAACCCTGTTCCATGTTGCCAACAGGACCCCAGTGGTCTTCAGAGGCTGGGGCTGAGTTGCCCAGACTGGAGGCAATGTGTTGTGTAATGAGACTACGGAGCCTGGCAAATCTCCTACCTAGGTGCCAGTGGTTTCTATAGAAACCACCAGAGAATGATATTTCAGAGAGCACAAAGCGTCTCTACTGGCCTCCACCGGCTTTGTTCACACTTACCCATCAGCATCTGAGATCCAGCCTATCAAAGCAGGCCTCATGGCTCACTTTTAAAATAGGTACAGCTCATTATAAAGCACCTGCTCTCAAACGTTTCCAAGGAAACAGAGGCCCCAAGATGCCCCTCTCTAAATTCATTAGCATTTAACATGCCTTAATGAGGCTTAAAGATGGCATGCTTTAATAACCATACGCTGAGGGAGGACACCTTCCCTTCTACATTTAGTGTAACTGAGGAGCTGGCCCAAGCTCGCAGAGGACCTGCCTGGGCTCCAAGGCTTCCTCAGCGGGAATAGCAAGACCACTAAGTGTCGACACGGCTGGGAAGGGCTCCCTGTCTCTAACACCTCCCTTCAGGTGTTCAGGTCTGGGCCACAACTTAAAATGGCCAAGGTGAAGGCCCTGCCTGCACTGACAGGCTAACCTTGTTTCCTAAACCCCCTACACACACACACACACACACACACACACACAC